>NC_091463.1:42440759-42443259 GCF_027789765.1 Dendropsophus ebraccatus
AACACTGTTTAAATGGAGTCTGTGCGCAAAGTGGTTTGGGCTGTATTAACCCCTTAAGGACAGAGCTTGAAATGGCCTTAATGACAGAGACAAATTTTATGAATATGACCTGTGTCACTTTATTCATTAATAACTTCGGGATGCTTTTACCTATCCGGCTGATTCTGAGATTGTTTTCTCGTGACATATTGTACTTTACATTTCTGGTAAATTGGAGTCGATATTTATAATAAATCTTTATGAAAAAAAACCAAATAATGTGAAAAAATGTGAAAAACTGCATTTTTCCAACTTTGAAACTTTTTTGCGTATACAGAAATTGGCTATACCACATAAATTATATATTAAATAGCATTAGCAACATGTCTACTTTATGTTGGCGGCATTTATTAAACGATCTTTCATTTTTTTTAGACAATAGGAAGCTTAAAACATTAGCAGCAAATTTCCAAATTTTCAGTAAAATTTCAAAATCAGATATTTTTAGGGACCTGTTCAGGTTTAAAGTGTATTTGAGGGGCCTGTATGTTAGAAAGCCCCACAAAGCACCCCATTTCAGAAACTGCACCCCCCACACTCTGCAAAAGCATATCCAGAAAGTGTGTTAACCCTTTAGGGGAGTCACAGAAATAAAAGCTAAGTGTGTAAGAAATTTGAAAATTTTAATTTTCTGTGCAGAGATTTTATTGTAATCCAATATTTTTCATAATTATAAACCTATTACCAGAGAAATGCACCCCAATAATTATTGCCCCGTTTCTGCAGTTTATAGAAATACCCCATATGTGGCCCTATTGCGCTATTTGACGCAACCACAAGCCTCAGATACAAAGGAGCGCCTAGTGAATTTCAATGCCTCCGTTATATTTGGTCATTTCTGACTGTGCCACTTCAGGTTGGCAGAGGCTCTGGGGTGCCAAAACCTAAAAAACACCCCTAAAGGGACACCATTTAGAAAACTACACCCCTCAAGGAATGTAACAAGGGGTGCAGTGAGCATTTGGACCTCACAGGTGCTTCACAGATTTTCCGAACAATATGGCGTGAAAAAAGAAAAAAAAAATTTTTACACTAAAATGTTGTTCTAGCCTTCAATTTTTCATTTTCTTAAAGGGATAAGAGGAAAAAAAAGACACAAAATGTGTAGCGCAGTTTCTCCCGAGTACGGAAATACCCCACATGTGGTGATAAAGTGCCAAGGGGGCGCAGGACGAGCCTCCAAAGGGAAGGAGCGCCAATTGGCTTTTGGAAGCTGAATTTCACTGGAAAGGATTTCAAGGGCCATGTCGCATTTACAGAGCCCTCGTGCTGCCAAGACAAAGGAAACCCCCCACAAGTGACCCCATTCTGGAAACTACACCCCTCAAGGAATCTAACAAGGGGCACAGTGAGCATATGGACCCCACTGGTGACGGGCACAAATGTGGAACAATGTGACGTAAAAGTAAAAAATTTTATTTTTTCACTTTCATGGCACAAATGTGCCCGTCATCAAGGGGTCCATATCCTCACTGCACCCCTTGTTAGATTCCCTGAGGGGTGCAGTTTCCAGAATGGGGTCACTTGTGGGGGGTTTCCAGTGTTTTGGCAGCACGAGGGCTCTGTAAATGCGACATGGCGTTCATCATCCATTCTAGCCAAATCCAACCTCCAAAATCCAAATGGCGCTCCTTCCCTTCGGAGGCTTGCCCTGCGCCCACATGGCGCTTTATGTCCACATGTGGGGTATTTACAGACTCGGGGGAAATTGCTCTACACATGTGTGTGTTTTTTTCTCTTTTAACCCCTTGTGAAAATGATAAATTCAAGGCTAAACCAACATTATAGTGTAAAAAATGTAATATTTCATTTTCACCCCACATTGTTCCATATTTGTGCCAGTCACCAGTGGGGTCCATATGCTCACTACACCCCTTGTTACATTCCTTGAGGGGTGTAGTTTCCATAATGGGGTCACTTGTGGGGGGTTTCAACTGTCTTGGCAACACAGAGGCCTTTTAAATGCAACATGGCCCCTCGAAATCCATTCCATTCAAATCCAGCCTTCAAAAACGAAATGGCGCTCCTTCCCTTCGGAGGCTTACCCTGCACCCGCATGGCGCTTTATGTCCACATGTGGGGTATTTCCGTACTCAGGGGAAATTGCTCTACACATTTATTGTTTTTTTTATCTTTTAGCCCCTTGTGAAAATGAAAAAATCATGACAAGATTAATGATTTAGAGTAAAAACTTTACAAAAATTACACTAAATGTTGGTCTAGCCTTGATTTTTTCCATTTCCACAAGGGGTTAAAAAAGAAAATGAACACAAAACGTGTAGGGTAGTTTCCCCTGAGTACGAAAATACCCCACATATGGGCATAATGTGCCATATGGGCACAGGGCAAGCCACCAAAGGGACAGAGCGCCATTAAGAGGCTGGAATGGAGGATGGAGGCCATGTCGCAATTACAAAGCTCCTGTGCTGCCAGGTCAGTAGAAACCCCCGACAAGTGACCC